>NW_026642054.1:0-8393 GCF_028554395.1 Pezoporus wallicus
GCCTCTATGGGGTCCATATAGGGTCTCTATGAGTCCCTATGGGTCATGTATGGACCTCTATGGGTCCCTACGGGGCACTTACGGGTCTCTATGGGACTCTTATGGATCTCTGTGGGTCTCTATGGGGCACTTATGGGTCTCTATGAGTGCCTATGGGCTACTTATGGGTCTCTATGGGTAGCAATGGGTCCCTACGGGTCCCTATAGGGCACTTATGGGCCTCTATGGGGTCCATATAGGGTCTCTATGGGTCCCTATGGGTCATGTATGGATCTCTATGGGTCTCTATGGGGCACTTATGGGTCTCTATGAGTCCCTATGGGCTACTTATGGGTGTCTATGGGTACCAATGGGTCCCTATAGGGCACTTATGGGTCTCTATGGGTCGCTATAGGGCACTTATGGGCCTCTATGGGGTCCATACAGGCTCTCTATGGGTCGCTATGGGTCTCTATATGCTTCACCCCCCCCCCCCCCACCTACCACGTCACCGGGGGCGTGGTCCAGCAGGCGCTGCAAGCCGTGATTGGCCACTCGGTGATTGGCCACGCCCCTCAGGCGGCCCCGCAGCTCCCATTGGAAGAGCTCCCGCAGAAGGGGCGGAGCCAGCACCGTCATGGCCGCCTCCAGCACCCGGCTGCGCTCGGGGTCCTCCAGCGCAGCCACCAGGCCGCTGGCCAATCAGCAACGAGAGGGGGGGGCGGGACCGGCCAATCAGAGGCCAGGCCCCCCCCCCGAGGTAACCAATGAGAGGTGGATGCGAGACAGTGGGAAGGGTGAGTTTTGGGGCTAAAAAGGGCAATTTTGGGGCTGAAAGGGATCATTTTGGGTCTAAAAAGGCAATTTTGGGGCTAAAAGGGATCATTTTGGGGTTAAAAAGGGCAATTTTGGGGCTAAAAGGGTCAATTTTGGGTCTTAAAGGGCCAATTTTGGGGCTAAAAGGGCCAATTTTGGGTCTAAAAGGGTCAATTTTGGGGTAAAAGGGCAATTTTGGGGCTAAAAGGGATCATTTTGAGGTTAAAAAGGGCAATTTTGGGGCTAAAAGGGATCATTTTGGGGTTAAAAAGAGCAATTTTGGGGCTAAAAGGGATCATTTTGGGGCTAAAAGTGCAATTTTGGGGTTAAAAGGGATCATTTTGGGGTTAAAAAGGGCAATTTTGGGTCTAAAAGGGATCATTTTGGGGACAAAAAGGGCAATTTTGGGGCTAAAAGGGCAATTTTGGGTCTGAAAAGGGATCATTTTGGGGCTAAAAGGGCCGATTTTGGGGCTAAAAGGGATCATTTTGGGGTTAAAAAGGGCAATTTTGGGGCTAAAAGGGATCATTTTGGGGCTAAAAGGGCCGATTTTGGGTCTTAAAGAGCCAATTTTGGGGCTAAAAGGGATCATTTTGGGGTTAAAAAGGGCAATTTTGGGGCTGAAAGGGATCATTTTGGGGCTAAAAAGGGCATTTTTGGGCTAAAAGGGCTCATTTTGGGTCTAAAAGGGATCATTTTGGGGCTAAAAGGGCCGATTTTGGGTCTTAAAGGGCCAATTTTGGGGCTAAAAGGGATCATTTTGGGGTTAAAAAGGGCAATTTTGGGGCTAAAAGGGATCATTTTGGGGCTAAAAGGGCCGATTTTGGGTCTTAAAGAGCCAATTTTGGGGCTAAAAGGGATCATTTTGGGGTTAAAAAGGGCAATTTTGGGTCTAAAATGGATCATTTTGGGGCTAAAAGGGATCATTTTGGGTCTAAAAGGGCCAATTTTGGGTCTAAAAAGGGCTCATTTTGGGTCTAAAAGGGCTCATTTTGGGGCTAAAAGCGCCGATTTTGGGTCTTAAAGGGCCAATTTTGGGTCTAAAAGGGTCAATTTTGGGGCTAAAAAGGGCAATTTTGGGGCTAAAAAGGGATCATTTTGGGGCTAAAAAGGGATCATTTTGGGGCTAAAAGGGCCAATTTTGGGTCTAAAAAGGGCTCATTTTGGGTCTAAAAGAGCAATTTTGGGGCTAAAAGGGCAATTTTGGGTCTGAAAAGGGATCATTTTGGGGCTAAAAGGGCCGATTTTGGGTCTTAAAGGGCCAATTTTAGGGCTAAAAGGGATCATTTTGGGGTTAAAAAGGGCAATTTTGGGGCTAAAAGGGATCATTTTGGGTCTAAAAGGGCCAATTTTGGGTCTAAAAAGGGCTCATTTTGGGTCTAAAAGGGGTCATTTTGGGGCTAAAAGGGCCGATTTTGGGTCTAAAAGGGTCAATTTTGGGTCTAAAAGGGCCAATTTTGGGGCTAAAAGGGCTCATTTTGGGTCTGAAAAGGGGTGGGAGCGAGGCACCAATGAGAGCGCAGGCGGGAAGCGGGCAGCAGCCAATGAGGGGGGAACTCACCCGGGGCCGGGGGCGAGCTGGCCAATGAGAGCGCGGCAGAGGCGGGCGCAGGCAGGCGATTGGCTGCGGTGCAGCACCTCGAGCGCCACCTGCAGGCAGAGGCTGGCGCAGGGCGGAGACAGGAGGGCTGGGGGGTTAATGAGGGGTAATTAACATTAATTAACATTAATTAACGCTAATTAGGAGTAATTAAGGCTAATTAAGAGCTATGCATAATAAGGACTAATTAATATGCTAATTAAGCTCTATAAAAGGGGTAAATGAGGGACAATTAAAAGTAATTAAGACCGGAAGATGATTCAAACTAATTAATTAAATAAGATTAATAATGCTAACTAACATCAAAAATTAATTAATAGTAATTAATGGACTAATAACGCTAAGTGAATAAAGTAATTAATAGATATTGTAATTAACATTTTAATTAATTTTGAGTAATTATTGGTGTAATTAAGTTTGTTAGTTGGGATAATTAAGAATAATAAACAGTAATTAAGAACTAAAGGTAATCAGGCATAATTAAAGGAGTAATTAAGCTAATTAGATGGGATAATAAAGGGAAATGGAATGGTAATTAAGAGACAAAGGTGATTAGCACTCATTAACACAATTTAATTAATTAATTAACTAATTATTACAATTAAATTAATTAAATCATGAGAAATTAAGTAGTAACTAATGGTAATTAAGGCCTAAAAGTAATTGAAAGGAAATAATAAAGTAATTAAGTTAATTAAACGGGTGATTAAGGGACTATTAACAGTTACTAAGAATTAAAAACAATTACAAGTAATTAATGGAGTATTAAGCTAATTAAATGGACTAATTATGAAGTAATTAAGAGCCAATAAAAATAATAGTAATTAATGGGGTAATTAAGTTATTAAATGGGATAACTAAGGAGAAATCAATGGTAATTAGGAGTTAAAGGCAATTAGAAGGGATTAATAGTGTAACTAAGTTAATTAAACAGGGTCATTAAGGGGTAGGGGTAATGAAGGGTGTACTTGGAGCACTTAAGGGCAATTAAGGGGGTAATTAGGGGTAAAAGTAATTAAGTGGACATAATTAAGAGCAATCAAAGAGAATAATATCTGAGAGCAATTAGGGACAATTAGAACACAATTAATTAGTGCTATAATTAAGACAATGAAAAATAATTAGCAAGGTAATAATGAGAAGTTTGGTAATTAGATGATTCATGTTATGCTAATTAGGGTAAATTCATCTAGGTAATTAAAATTAAGCAGGTGGGTAATTAAGGTTTTGGGGGCTAATTAATAGACATAATTAAGAATTAATTAAAGACTAAGAATTAAAGGTATTATGGGGTAATTAACAACACAATTAGCAGTAATTAAAGGTAATTAACAGTTAATTAAAGGCTTAACATGTGATTAAGGTTAGAGATAATTAAGGGGTTAATTAAGAGCACTCAAAGACAACAACTAAGACTAATTAACACTAATTAAAACCTGAATAATTAAAGCTGTAATATCATCTAATTAAGGATATAAAAATTAATTAACAACCTAATAATGAAAAGCTTGTTAATTAGATAATAATATGCTAATTAGAGACAATTCATCTAGCTGATTAACTGCAATTAAAGCTGTAATTACACCTGATTAAGAAGATAAAAAATAATTAACAATCTAATAATGAAGAGTTTGTTAATTAGATAATAATACGCTAATTAGGGTCAATTCATCTAGATAATTAACTGCAATTAAGCAGTTGGGTAATTAGATTTGGGGGGCTAATTAATGGAATTAAGTGCAATTAAAAACTATTTAAGAATTAATTAAAGGCATTGTGGGGTAATTAAGGACATAATTAGCACTAATTAAGAGTGATTAACAAGTAAAGGCTTAATTAGCATGTAATTAATTAGGGGTAATTAAGGGGTTAATTAAAAGCATTCAAAGACAACAAATAATATCTGAGTATAATTAACACTAATTATAAGTAATTCAATCTAATTAAGACAATAATAAACAATGTAATAATGAGGAGTCTGTTAATTAGATAATTAATAATATGCTAATTAGGCTCAATTCATGTATGTAATTAACTGCAATTAAGCAGTTGGGTAATTAGGTGTAATTCCGGCTAATCAAGATCAGTAATTAGGGGGGTAATTAACAGTAATTCCACATTAATTAAAGGCATTATTTGGGATAATTAATGGGCTAATTAGGAGCAATTAATAGCTAGTTAAAGGCTTAATTAGGAGGTAATTAATTAAACCACCGAGTAATGAGGAGTTTGTTAATTAGATGATTAATAATATGCTAATTAGGGTCAATTCATCCAGGTAATTAACAGCAATTAAGCAGTTGGGTAATTAGGTGTAATTCCGGGTAATCAAGATGAATAATTAGGAAATAATTAACAGTAATTCCACATTAATTAAAGGCATTATTTGGGATAATTAATGGGCTAATTAGGAGCAATTAATAGCCAATTAAAGGTTTAATTAGGAGGTAATTAATGAGGGTTAATTAAGAGCACACTCACAGTGCAGGTGCTTCTCAAAGGCCTCCGCCAGCTGCTCCAGCAGGGGGGGGAAGGAGGGCGGAAGCTCCGCCCCCTTTGCCTCTGGCCCCGCCCCATTGGCTGCAGGCTCCGCCCCTTTCTCCTTTGGCTCCGCCTCCTGGGCTGCAGGCCACGCCCCTCCCGGGGGGCGCGCTGGGGGGGAGGGAGCCCCTTTAGCACCCCCATAGCCCCCCTATAACCGCCCCATAGCCCCCTATAGCGCCCCATAGCCCCCTATAGCGCCCCATAGCCCCCTATAACCGCCCCATAGCCCCCTATAACCCCCCCATAGCCCCCTTATAACCACCCCATAGCCCCCTATAGCACCCCATAGCCCCCTTTGGCCCCCCCTTAACCCTCCCTATAACCCCCCATAGCCCCCTATAACCCCCCATAGCCCCCCTATAACCCCCCCATAGCCCCCTTATAACCACCCCATAGACCCCCTTTAACCCCCTATAGCCCCCTATAACCCCCCCATAGCCCCCCTTTAACCCCCCCATAGCCCCCTATAGCACCCTATAGCGCCCCATATCCCCCCATAGCCCCCTATAGCGCCCCATAGCCCCCTTTAATCCCCCATAGCCCCCTTAACCCCCCATAACCCCCCCATAGCTCCTTTTACTCCCCCATAGCCCCCTTTAACCGCCCCATAGCCCCCTATAGCACCCCCATAGCCCCCTATAACCTCCCCATAGCCCCCTACAGCACCCCATAGCCCCCTATAACCACCCCATAGCCCCCTTTAACCCCCCCATAGCCCCCTTTAACCACCCCATAGTCCCCTTATAACCACCCCATATCCCCCTATATCCCCCCATAGCCCCCTATAGCACCCTATAGCCCCCCTATAGCACCCTATAGCCCCCCTATAGCACCCTATAGCCCCCCCCATGCCTTTACCTGCCTCGGGGGCCCCCCCCAGCACCCGGAGCAGCGCCCGCAGCACGAAGCTACTTGGGGGGTGCCTGGCGATCGTCACCAGCTCCCCCCCCACGGCGCCCCCCAAGTGCCCTATAGCGGCTTCCACCTGCCCCATAGCGGCTTCCACCTGCCCCATAGCGGCCTCCCCCTGCCCCATAGCGGCCAGCACACGGAGCAAGGCTGCTTCCAGCACCCGAGCACCCAAAGGGTGCCCCATAGGGCCCTGAAGCCCCCCTTGGATGAGGTGGGGCAGGAGCTGCCCCATAAGCGGCAATGGGGCCGTGGGGAGAAGGGCCTGGAGCAGGCGGGAGCCCCATGGGTCCAGGGCGAGGGCGGGGATGCTCCTGGAGGCCTCGTGGAGGACGTTGGGGGCGAAAAGAGCTGCGGAGAGAAGGGAAATGAGGCAAAAAAGGGGGAATTTCCCCCAAAAATGAGGGGGGAAAGGGGGGGGAAGGGGTTCAAAAGGGGAAGGAAGAGGGGAAAAGGGAGGGGATGGGGGAAAATGGGGCCAAAAAGGGGGAAATGGGGACAAATGGGGACAAAAAGAGGGAAAATGGGGCAAAAATGGGGCAAAATGGGGCCAAAAAGGGTGAAAATAGGGCCAAAATGGGGCAAAATGGGGCCAAAAAGGGTGAAAATGGGGCCAAAAAGAGTCAAAATGGGGCCAAATGGGGACAAAAACGATGAAAATGAGTCCAAAATTGACCCAAATGGATGAAAATGGGGCCAAAAAGGGTGAAAATGGGGCCAAATGGGGCCAAGAAGGGTGAAAAAGGGGCCAAAATTGGTCAAAATGGGGCCAAAAAGGGTGAAAATGGGGCCAAAATGGGGCAAAATGGGGCCAAAAAGGGTGAAGATGGGGCCAAATGGGGACAAAAAGGGGGAAATGGGGCGAAAATGGGGACAAAAAGGGTGAAAATGGGCCAAAAATGGGGACAAAAAGGGTGAAAATGGGCCAAAAATGGGGACAAAAAGGGTGAAAATGGGCCAAAAATGGGGACAAAAAGGGTGAAAATGGGGCCAAAATGGGGCAAAATGGGGCCAAAAAGGGTGAAAAAGGGGCCAAAATGGGGCAAAATGGGGCCAAATGGGGCCAAAAAGGGTGAAAATGGGGCCAAATGGGGCCAAAATGGGTGAACATGGGTCCAAAATGGGTCAAAATGGGGCAAAATGGGGCAAATGGGGCCAAAAAGAGTGAAAATGGGGCCAAAAAGGGTGAAAATGGGGCCAAATGGGGCAAATGGGGCAAAAAGGGGAGAAAATGGGACAGAAATGGGTCCAAATGGGGCCAAAAAGGGTGAAAATGGGTCAGAAATGGGTTGAAAAAGGGCTAAATGGGGCCAAGAAGGGTGAAAATGGGTCCAAAATGGACCCAAATGGGTGAAAATGGGGCCAAAATTGGTCAAAATGGGTCCAAAAAGGGTGAAAATGAGTCCAAAATGGACCCAAATGGATGAAAATGGGGCCAAAAAGGGTGAAAACTGGTCCAAAATGGGGCAAATGGGGCCAAAAAGGGTGAAAATGGGGCCAAAATGGGGCCAAAATGGGTCCAAATGGGGCCAAAAGGGGTGAAAATGGGGCCAAAGTGGGTCTAAATAAGAACCCCCAAAACCCCCTTAAGAACCCCCAAACCCTCTTAAGAACCCCAAAACCCCTTTAAGAACCCCAAAACCCCTTAAGAACCCCCAAAACCCCCTTAAGAACCCCAAAACCCCCTTAAGAACCCCCAAAACCCCCTTAAGAACCCCCCAAACCCCCTTAAGAACCCCAAAACCCCCTTAAGAACCCCCAAAACCCCCTTAAGAACCCCCCAAAACCCCTTTAAGAACCCCAAAACCCCTTAAGAACCCCAAAACCCCCTTAAGAACCCCAAAACCCCCTTAAGAACCCCAAAACCCCCTTAAGAACCCCAAAACCCCCTTAAGAACCCCCAAACCCCCTTAAGAACCCCCCAAAACCCCTTTAAGAACCCCCAAAACCCCCTTAAGAACCCCAACCCCCCTTAAGAACCCCCAAAACCCCTTTAAGAACCCCAAAACCCCCTTAAGAACCCCCAAACCCCGTTAACAACCCCAAAACCCCCTTAAGAACCCCCCAAACCTCCTTAAGAACCCCCCAAACCCCCTTAAGAACCCCCCAAACCCCATTAAGAACCCCAAAACCCCTTTAAGAACCCCCAAAACCCCCTTAAGAACCCCAAACCCCCCTTTAGTACCCCCCAAACCCCCTTAAGAACCCCAAAACCCCCTTAAGAACCCCCAAACCCCCTTAAGAACCCCCCAAAACCCCCTTAAGAACCCCCAAACCCCCTTAAGAACCCCAAAACCCCCTTAAGAACCCCCAAACCCCCTTAAGAACCCCCAAAACCCCCTTAAGAACCCCCAAAACCCCCTTAAGAACCCCAAAACCCCCTTAAGAACCCCAAAACCCCTTTAAGAACCCCAAAACCCCCTTAAGAACAAAACCCCCTTAAAACCCCCCCCCTTAAGAACCCCCAAAACCCCTTTAAGAACCCCAAAACCCCCTTAAGATCGTGCAGCGTCTCCAGGGCCCTTCGGAAGTAACCGGAGGTTTC
>NW_026642055.1:0-8540 GCF_028554395.1 Pezoporus wallicus
GCCCCACAGCACCCCACACTCAGCCCCATAGCACCCCATAGCACCCCACACTCAGCCCCATAGCACCCCAGCCCCAGCCCCACAGCACCCCATAGCACCCCACACTCAGCCCCATAGCACCCCATAGCACCCCATCCCCAGCCCCATAGCACCCCAGCCCCAGCCCCACAGCGCCCCATAGCACCCCACACTCAGCCCCATAGCGCCCCAGCCCCATAGCGCCCCACAGCACCCCACACTCAGCCCCATAGCACCCCATAGCACCCCACACTCAGCCCCATAGCACCCCAGCCCCAGCCCCACAGCGCCCCATAACACCCCACACTCAGCCCCATAGCACCCCAGCCCCATAGCACCCCAGCCCCAGAGCGCCCCATAGCACCCCACACTCAGCCCCATAGCACCCCAGCCCCACAGCACCCCATAGCACCCCACACTCAGCCCCATAGCACCCCATAGCACCCCACACTCAGCCCCATAGCACCCCAGCCCCACAGCGCCCCATAGCACCCCACACTCAGCCCCATAGCACCCCAGCCCCACAGCGCCCCATAGCACTCCATCCCCAGCCCCATAGCACCCCAGCCCCATAGCACCCCAGCCCCAGAGCGCCCCATAGCACCCCACACTCAGCCCCATAGCACCCCAGCCCCACAGCACCCCATAGCACCCCACACTCAGCCCCATAGCACCCCATAGCACCCCACACTCAGCCCCATAGCACCCCAGCCCCACAGCGCCCCATAGCACCCCACACTCAGCCCCATAGCACCCCAGCCCCACAGCGCCCCATAGCACCCCACACTCAGCCCCATAGCACCCCAGCCCCATAGCACCCCATAGCACCCCACACTCAGCCCCATAGCACCCCAGCCCCACAGCGCCCCATAGCACCCCACATTCAGCCCCATAGCACCCCAGCCCCACAGCGCCCCATAGCACCCCACACTCAGCCCCATAGCACCCCAGCCCCATAGCACCCCAGCCCCAGCCCCAGAGCACCCCATAGCACCCCACACTCAGCCCCATAGCACCCCAGCCCCACAGCGCCCCATAGCACCCCACACGCAGCCCCATAGCACCCCAGCCCCAGCCCCACAGCGCCCCATAGCACCCCACACTCAGCCCCATATCACCCCATAGCACCCCACACTCAGCCCCATAGCACCCCAGCCCCACAGCGCCCCATAGCACCCCACACTCAGCCCCACAGTGCCCCATAGCACCCCACACTCAGCCCCATAGCACCCCAGCCCCACAGCGCCCCTTGAGCCCCCCACCCTCAGCCCCATAGCACCCCAGCCCCACAGCGCCCCATAGCACCCCACACTCAGCCCCATAGCACCCCACACTCAGCCCCACAGTGCCCCAGCCCCATAGCACCCCATAGCACCCCACACTCAGCCCCATAGCACCCCAGCCCCACAGCGCCCCATAGCACCCCACACTCAGCCCCATAGCACCCCAGCCCCACAGCGCCCCATAGCACCCCACACTCAGCCCCATAGCACCCCAGCCCCATAGACCCCATAGCACCCCACACTCAGCCCCATAGCACCCCAGCCCCATAGACCCCATAGCACCCCACACTCAGCCCCATAGCACCCCAGCCCCATAGCACCCCACACTCAGCCCCATAGCGCCCCCTGGCACTCACGGGTGCGGTTGGCCGTGACCCACACGTTACAGCGCACCCCATAGAGCTGCAGCGCATCCGAGGGCTCCCCCGTGGGGCCCTGGCCCCCCAACAGCACCAGAACGTCCCCGAGCAGCGCGGCCGCGGAGAAGACGTGGGGCTGGGGCTGGGGGGGGACGGACAGGGGGGTCATGGACCCATAGAGACCCATAGAGACCCCATAGAGACCCATAGAGACCCATAGAGACCCATAGGGACCCATAGAGACCCCATAGAGACCCATAGGGACCCATAGAGACCCCATAGAGACCCATAGGGACCCATAGAGACCCATAGGGACCCATAGAGACCCCATAGAGACCCCATAGAGACCCATAGAGACCCATAGGGACCCATAGAGACCCATAGAGACCCATAGAGACCCCATAGAGACCCATAGGGACCCATAGAGACCCCATAGAGACCCATAGAGACCCATAGAGACCCCATAGAGACCCATAGAGACCCATAGAGACCCCATAGAGACCCATAGAGACCCATAGAGACCCCATAGAGACCCCACAGAAAGACATAGGGACCCATAGAGCCCTCATACAGACCCATAGAAACCCCATAGAGACCATGAGACCCATTGAGAGCCATAAGGACCCCGTAGAGCCCCATAGACACCCCATAGAGACACATAGGGACCCATAGAGACCCATAGGACCCATAGAAACCCAATAGAAACCCCATAGAGCCCCATAGCAACCCATAGAGACCCCATAGACACCCCATAGAGCCCCATAGCAACCCATAGAGACCCCATAGACACCCCATAGAGACCCCATAGACACCCCATAGACACCCCATAGAGACCCATAGAAACCCCATAGAAACCGAATAGACCCCATAGAGCCCCATAGACACCCCATAGAGACCCACAGAAACCCCATAGAAACCAAATAGAGACCCCACAGAGCCCCCATAGACACCCCATAGAGACCCACAGAAACCCCATAGAAACCGAATAGACCCCACAGAGCCCCCATAGACACCCCATAGAGACCCATAGAAACCCCATAGAAACCGAATAGACCCCACAGAGCCCCCATAGACACCCCTTAGAGACCCCATAGACACCCCATAGACACCCCATAGACGCCCCATAGAGCCCCATAGACACCCCATAGACACCCCATAGAGACCCATAGAAACCCCATAGAAACTGAATAGAGACCCCATAGAGCCCCATAGACACCCCATAGAGCCCCAGAGACACCCCATAGACACCCCATAGACACCCCATAGAGACCGCATAGACACCCCATAGACACCCCATAGAAACCCCATAGAAACCCCATAGAAACCCCATAGAAACCCCATAGAAACCCCACAGAGACCCCATAGCGCCCCACGCCTATATAAGCCGCTGCACTTCCGGTCGCCGCCAGTCGCCGCTTCCGGTGCGGCGGTGATGGCCGAGATCCCGTTGCTCCGCGTTGTTTCCGTATCCAGCGAGGATCCGGTAACGACGCCGGAACCGGGCATGGATGGGGGGGGGGATGATTCCGGTCCCGGTTCCGGTTTCGGTTCTTTTTTAACCCCTTTTTTGTTGTCTTCCATCCCCCACTTTAGAAACACCCGGCCCGGAACCTGCTGCAACCGGATGCGGGCGGGAGATGGAGGGGGGGGAAGGCCGGGGAGAAGCAAATCAGTGTGGAGCTGGAGGTGAAGGGGGTATGGGGGGATATGGGGGCCTATAGGGGGGATATGGGGGGGGTTATGGGGGGGGTTATGGGGGGATATGGGGGGATATGGGGGGTATGGGGGGATATGGGGGATATGGGGGATATATGGGGGGGATATGGGGGGGATGGGGGGATATGGGGGGGATAGGGGGGGATATGGGGGGTATGGGGGGATATGGGGGATATGGGGGGATATGGGGCAGAGATGGGGGGCTATGGGGTGGCTATGGGGCAGAGATGGGGCAGAGATGGGTGTATAGGGCAGAGATGGGGGGTATGGGGAAGAGATGGGGGGCTATAGGGGGAATATAGGACAGAGATGGGGCGGCTATGGGGTGGCTATGGGGCAGAGATGGGGGGATATGGGGGGGTATGGGGCAGAGATGGGGGGATATGGGAGGGATATGGGGGGGTATAGGGGGATATGGGGTGGCTATGGGGCAGAGATGGGGGAGATATGGGGCAGAGATGGGGGGCTATGGGGCAGAGATGGGGGGATATTGGGGCTATGGGGCAGAGATGGGGGATATGCGGGCTATGGGGCAGCTATGGGGCAGAGATGGGGGCTATGAGGTAGAGATGGGGGCTATAGGGCAGAGATGGGGGGTCTATGGGGCGGCTACGGGGCACAGATGGTGGGTCTATGGGGCAGAGATGGGGGCTGTGGGGCAGAGATGGGGGGGATATGGGGGCTATGGGGCAGAGATGGGGGCATATGGGGAGGATATGGGGCAGAGATGCGGGCTATGGGGCAGCTATGGGGGGATATGGGGCAGAGATGGGGCTACAGGGCGGATATGGGGGGTCTATGGGATGGCTATGGGGCAGAGATGGGGAGGCTACGGGGGGGGATACGGGGGGGCTATGGCGGTCAATGGGGGCCTATGGGGGTCTATGGGGGGATATATGGGGCTATAGGGCGGTATAGGCGGCATATAGGGGGAATATAGGGTGGTATAGGGGGGATATAGGGCGGATATAGGGATCTATAGGGCAAACATAGGGATCTATAGGGCGGATATAGGGATCTCTAGGGCAGATATAGGGGTCTATAGGGCAGATACAGGGATCTATAGGGCAGATATAGGGCTCTATAGGGCGGACATAGGGGTCTATAGGGCGGACATGGGGGTCTATAGGGCAGATACCGGGATCTATAGGGCAGATACAGGGCTCTATAGGGCAGGTATAGGGATCTATAGGGCAGATATAGGGGTCTATAGGGCGGACATAGGGGTCTATAGGGCGGACATGGGGGTCTATAGGGCAGATACCGGGATCTATAGGGCAGACATAGGGATCTATAGGGTGGACATAGGGGTCCATAGGGATCTATAGGGCGGATATAGGGGTCTATAGGGCAGATATAGGGCTCTATAGGGCAGATACAGGGCTCTATAGGGCAGGTATAGAGATCTATAGGGCAGATATAGGGGTCTATAGGGCAGATATAGGGATCTATAGGGCTCTATGGGGCTCTATAGGGCAGATATAGGGATCTATAGGGCAGATGTAGGGGTCTATAGGGCAGATACAGGGCTCTATAGGGCGGACATAGGGCTCTATAGGGCTCTATAGGGCTCTATAGGGCAGATATAGGGGTACATAGGGCTCTATAGGGCAGATACAGGGGTCCATAGGGCTCTATAGGGGTCCATAGGGCTCTATAGGGCTCTATAGGGCTCTATGGGGCTCCCGGGTCCTCCTCACCGCCAGGGGGCGTCCCCCGCTGCTTCACCTCCTCCCAGCGGCGCTCCCGCAGCAGGAAGCGGCGCAGGGCGGTGTTGGCCCCGCCCCCGGCCGAGGCCCCGCCCACCAGGAGCAGCCACGTGACCCCGCGCGCCGTCAGCGAGTGGCCGGCGAGGGGGAGGCCGGGACCCTGCGGGGGGGGAGGGGAGGGGCCATCAGTGACGCCATGGGGCAGTGACCCCTAAGTGTGGGGCTCTGACCCCTAAGTGCTGCTGTGGGGCAGGGTGTGGGGCAGTGACCCCCAAGTGTGGGGCTCTGACCCCTAAGTATGGGGCTCTGACCCCCAAGTGTGGGGCTGGACCCCTAAGTGTGGGGCTCTGACCCCTAAGTGCTTCTGTGGGGCAGGGTGTGGAGCAGTGACCCCCAAGTGTGGGGCTGCACCCCTAAGTGTGGGGCTCTGACCCCCAAGTGTGGGGCTGGACCCCTAAGTGTGGGGCTCTGACCCCCAAGTGTGGGGCTGGACCCTTAAGTGTGGGGCACTGACCCCCAAGTGTGGGGCTGGACCCCTAAGTGTGGGGCTCTGACCCCCAAGTGTGGGGCTGGACCCCTAAGTGTGGGGCTCTGACCCCCAAGTGTGGGGCTGGACCCCTAAGTGTGGGGCTCTGACCCCCAAGTGTGGGGCTCTGACCCCCAAGTGTGGGGCACTGACCCCCAAGTGTGGGGCTGGACCCCTAAGTGTGGGGCTCTGACCCCTAAGTGCTGCTGTGGGGCAGGGTGTGGGGCAGTGACCCCCAAGTGTGGGACTCTGACCCCCAAGTGTGGGGCTGGACCCCTAAGTGTGGGGCTCTGACGCCCAAGTGTGGGGCTGCACCCCTAAGTGTGGGGCTCTGACCCCTAAGTGCTGCTGTGGGGCAGGGTGTGGGGCAGTGACCCCCAAGTGTGGGGCTCTGACGCCCAAGTGTGGGGCTGCACCCCTAAGTGTGGGGCTCTGACCCCTAAGTGCTGCTGTGGGGCAGGGTGTGGAGCAGTGACCCCCAAGTGTGGGGCTGGACCCCTAAGTGTGGGGCACTGACTCCCAAGTGCTGCTATGGGGCAGGGTGTGGGGTAGTGACCCCTAAGTGTGGGCATTGACCCCTAAGTGCTGCTGTGGGGCAGCGGGTGGGGCAGTGACCCCCAAGTGTGGGGCTCTGACCCCCAAGTGTGGGGCTGGACCCCTAAATGTGGAGCTCTGACCCACAGGTGCTGCTATGGGGCAGGGTGTGGGGTAGTGACCCCTAAGTGTGGGCATTGACCCCTAAGTGCTGCTGTGGGGCAGCGGCTGGGGCAGTGACCCCCAAGTGTGGGGCTCTGACCCCCAAGTGTGGGGCACTGACTCCCAAGTGCTGCTACGGGGCAGGGGGTGGGGCAGTGACCCACAAGTGTGGGGCTCTGACCCCTAAGTGCTGCTGTGGGGCAGCGGCTGGGGCAGTGACCCGTAAGTGTGGGGCTCTGACCCCCAAGTGTGGGGCACTGACTCCCAAGTGCTGCTACGGGGCAGGGGGTGGGGCAGTGACCCACAAGTGTGGGGCTCTGACCCCTAAGTGCTGCTATGGGGCAGGGGGTGGGGCAGTGACCCACAAGTGCAGGCACTGACCCCTAAGTGTGGGGCACTGACCCCCAAGTGCTGCTATGGGGCAGGGTTTGGGGCTCTGACCTATAACTCTCTCTATGGGGTCTCTATGGGGTTCTATGGGTCCCTATGTGTCTCTATGGGTCTCTATGGGTCCCTATGGGTCCCTATGTGTCTCTATGGGTCTCTATGGGTCCCTATGGGTCCCTATGTGTCTCTATGGGTCTCTATGGGTCTCTATGGGGTCTCTATGGGTCTCTATGGGTCTCTATGTGTCTCTATGGGTCTCTATGGGGTCTCTATGGGTCTCTATGGGTCTCTATGTGTCTCTATGGGTCTCTATGTGTCTCTATGGGTCTCTATGGGGTCTCTATGTGTCTCTATGTGTCTCTATGTGTCTCTATGTGTCTCTATGTGTCTCTATGGGTCTCTATGGGGTCTCTATGGGTCTCTATGGGTCTCTATGTGTCTCTATGGGTCTCTATGTGTCTCTATGGGTCTCTATGGGTCTCTATGTGTCTCTATGTGTCTCTATGGGTCTCTATGGGGTCTCTATGTGTCTCTATGGGTCTCTATGGGTCCCTATGGGTCTCTATGGGTCTCTCTGGGTCCTCACCTCCTCCCTCCTCCACCGCAGCCCCCCCAGCTCCAGGACCCAGGCGTCGTCGGTGGCGGCCCCGCCCCCCGTGACCCCCCCGAGCACCATCAGGGAGGGGGCGGGGCCGAGCAGCGGCGCCGCCGCGTGCAGGAAGCGGGGGGAGGGGCCCGGCCCCGCCCCCTCCTCCCCCTCCCCCACCGTCAGCACCCGCGTCCAGCGGCGCTCGGCCGGGGAGAACCTGCGGGGGGAGGGGGAGGGGTCAAAGAGCTGTGGGGCGCAATGGGGGGTGCTATGGGGGGAGCTATGGGGCACAATGGGGGGTGCTATGGGGTGGAGCTATGGGGCAGGAGAAGGGAGCTATGGGGCAGGGTAAGGGAGCTATGGGGCAGGGTAAAGGGAGCTATGGGGCACAATGGGGGGTGCTATGGGGCAGGAGAAGGGAGCTATGGGGCACAATGGGGGGAGCTATGGGGCACAACGGGGGGTGCTATGGGGCACAATGGGGCGCAATGGGGGGAGCTATGGGGCACAATGGGGCGCAATGGGGGGTGCTATGGGGGGAGCTATGGGGCACAATGGGTAAAGGGAGCTATGGGGCAGGGTAAAGGGAGCTATGGGGCGCAATGGGGCGTAATGAGGGGAGCTATGGGGCGCAATGGGGGGAGCTATGGGGCACAATGGGGGGAGCTATGGGGCACAATGGGGGGAGCTATGGGGCACAATGGGGCGCAATGGGGGGTGCTATGGGGGGAGCTATGGGGCAGGGTAAAGGGAGCTATGGGGCAGGGTAAAGGGAGCTATGGGGCGCAATGGGGTGCAATGGGGGAGCTATGGGGCACAATGGGGGGAGCTATGGGGCACAATGGGGCGCAATGGGGGTGCTATGGGGCAGGAGAAGGGAGCTATGGGGCACAATGGGGGGAGCTATGGGGCAGGAGAAGGGAGCTATGGGGCGCAATGGGGCGCAATGGGGGGAGCTATGGGGCACAATGGGGCGCAATGGGGGAAGCTATGGGGCAGGAGAAGGGAGCTATGGGGCACAATGGGGGGCTGCTATGGGGCAGGAGAAGGGAGCTATGGGGCAGGGTAAAGGGAGCTATGGGGCAGGGTAAAGGGAGCTATGGGGCACAATGGGGCGAGCTATGGGGCGCAATGGGGCGTAATGAGGGGAGCTATGGGGCAGGGTGAAGGGAGCTATGGGGCACAGCGGGGGGAGCTATGGGGCACAATGGGGCGCAATGGGGGGAGCTATGGGGCACAATGGGAGGAGCTATGGGG
>NW_026642056.1:0-848 GCF_028554395.1 Pezoporus wallicus
AGGAGCCACAGCAATGATGGTGACACCGTTGCAAAGCTGACTGTGTGCTGAAGATGCCCAGCACATGCTTTCCCTCCTGGCTCTTCGGCTCTGAGAGCAGAGGCCAGACGTTCGTGCTCTACTGACTGTGCTGCTGGGCAGCCAAGAGCAACGAGCAGAGAAGTTGGATTCAAATGAACTTCTAGGTATGAAAGTGAGGAGCGACAGCAATGATGGACGCACTGGGTCAAAGCTGACTGTGTGCAGAAGATTCAGAGCACCAGCTTTCCCTCCTGGCTCTTCGATTGTGGGAGCAGACGGCAACTGTTCGTGCTCTACTCACTGTGCAGCTGGGCAGCCGAGAGCAAGCTCCGAAGAGGGTGCATTCAAATGGACCTTTAGGTATGACAGCGAGGAGCGACAGCAATGATGGTGACACCGTTGCAAAGCTGACTGTGTGCTGAAGATGCCCAGCACATGCTTTCCCTCCTGGCTCTTCGGCTCTGGGAGCAGACGGCAACCGTTCGTGCTCTACTCACTGTGCTGCTCGGCAGCCGAGAGAAAGCTCCGAAGAGGGTGCATTCAAATGGACCTTTAGGTATGAAAGCGAGGAGCGACAGCAATGATGGTGACACCGTTGCAAAGCTGACTGTGTGCTGAAGATGCCCAGCACATGCTTTCCCTCCTGGCTCTTCGGCACTGGGAGCAGAGGCCAGACGTTCGTGCACTAATCGCTGAGCTTCTGGGCAGCTGAGAAGCTGCTTTGGAGAGGTTGCATTCAAATGTACTTTTAGGTATGAAACCGAGGAGTGACAGCAATAATGGTGACAGCATTGCAAAGCTGACTGTGTGCTGAAGATGCCCAGACA
>NW_026642057.1:5000-8373 GCF_028554395.1 Pezoporus wallicus
GGGTTAGAAATGCACAAAAATGGGTTAGAAATGGCCAAAAATGACTGAAAACAGGAAAAAATGGGGCAAAACCCAGTAAGAAAAAGAGAAAAATGGCTTAGAACCTTTTGAAACTTGCCAAAGATACGATAGAAATGGCCAAAAATGGCTTTAAATGAGTTTCAAATGGGCACAAAGGGGATTGAAAAGGCAAAAATTGCTTAGAAATAGCCAAACACGGCTTAAAAGCATTGAGAAATGGACAAAAATGGTTCAGAAAAGGAAATGAAAAAAAGGCTTCAAACGACTTAGAGATGGGCAAAAAAGGGTTAGAAAAGGAAAAAACTTCTAAAAAAATGGTTAGAAATTGACAAAAAAGGGTCACAAAAGAAAAAAAAGCATTACAAAGGGTTGGAATTTGACAAAAACAGCTTAGAAAAAGAAAGAATGGCTTTAAAAGGGTTAGAAATTGAGAAAAATGGGTTAGAAAAGGAAAAAAAAACTGCTTAAAAAAGATAGAAATTGAGAAAATGGGTTAGAAAAGTTAAATAAAGCAAGCATTCAAACGACTTAGAAATGGGCAAAAATGGGTTGGAAAAGGGAAAAAACTGCTAAAAAATAGTTAGAAAAGGACAAAAATGGGTTAGAAAAGGAAAAAAATGTCTTCCAAAGGGCTGGAATTTGACAAAAAAGGGTTAGAAAAGGGGAAAATGGCTTAAAACGGGTTAGAAATGCACAAAAATGGGTTAGAAATGGCCAAAAATGACTGAAAACAGGAAAAAATGGGGCAAAAACTAGTAAGAAAAAGAGAAAAATGGCTTAGAACCTTTTGAAACTTGCCAAAGATACGATAGAAATGGCCAAAAATGGCTTTAAATGAGTTTCAAATGGGCACAAAGGGGATTGAAAAGGCAAAAATTGCTTAGAAATAGCCAAACACGGCTTAAAAGCATTGAGAAATGGACAAAAATGGTTCAGAAAAGGAAATGAAAAAAAGGCTTCAAACGACTTAGAGATGGGCAAAAAGGGGTTAGAAAAGGAAAAAACTTCTAAAAAATGGTTAGAAATTGACAAAAAAGGGTCACAAAAGAAAAAAAAAGCCTTACAAAGGGTTGGAATTTGACAAAAACGGCTTAGAAAAGGAATGAATGGCTTTAAAAGGGTTAGAAATTGAGAAAAATGGGTTAGAAAAGGAAAAAAACTGCTTAAAAAAGATAGAAATTGAGAAAATGGGTTAGAAAAGTTAAATAAAGCAAGCATTCAAACGACTTAGAAAAGGACAAAAATGGGTTAGAAAAGGAAAAAAATGTCTTCCAAAGGGCTGGAATTTGACAAAAAAGGGTTAGAAAAGGGGAAAATGGCTTAAAATGCGTTAGAAATTGTTAGAAATTCACAAAAAAGGGTCACAAAAGAAAAAAAAGCATTACAAAGGGTTGGAATTTGACAAAAACGGCTTAGAAAAGGAAAGAATGGCCTTAAAAGGGTTAGAAATTGAGAAAAATGGGTTAGAAAAGGAAAAAAACTGCTTAAAAAAGATAGAAATTGAGAAAATGGGTTAGAAAAGTTAAATAAAGCAAGCATTCAAACGACTTAGAAAAGGACAAAAATGGGTTAGAAAAGGAAAAAAATGTCTTCCAAAGGGCTGGAATTTGAAAAAAAAGGGTTAGAAAAGGGGAAAATGGCTTAAAATGCGTTAGAAATGCACAAAAATGGGTTAGAAATGGCCAAAAATGACTGAAAACAGGAAAAAATATTTCTCAATTTCTAACCATTTTTAATTTATTTTTCCCCTTTCCTAACCCATTTTTGTCAAGTTCTAACCCCTTTTAATCCATTTTTGGCAGTTTCTATCCTATTTTTGCCACGTTTCAACCCTTTTAAGCTTTTTTTTTTTTTTTCCATGCTAATTTTTGCCCAATTCTTTCCTGGTTTCAGAGTTTTTCGCTCATTTCTAACCCATTTTTCCCCATTTCTATCAAATTTAAACCAGTTTTTCCCCCCGTTTGCTATGCATTCTTGTTACTTTCTTAAAAGTTTTAAGCCACTTTTGGCCATTGCTAACCCTTTTTTTATTTCCATTTTCTAAGTCGTTTTAAGCATTTTTTGGTTTCTTTTCCTAACCCAAATTTCTCAATTTCTAACCATTTTTAAGTTATTTTTTTTACCCTTTCCTAACCCATTTTTGTCAAGTTCTAACCCCTTTTAAACCATTTCTGGCCATTTCTATCCTATTTTTGCCACGTTTCAACCCCTTTTAAGCTTTTTTTTTTTTTTTCTTGCTAATTTTTGCCCAATTCTTTCCTGGTTTCAGAGTTTTTCGCTCATTTCTAACCCATTTGTCCCCATTTCTATCAAATTTAAACCAGTTTTTCCCCCGTTTGCAATGCATTTTTGTTACTTTCTTAAATGTTTTAAGCCACTTTTGGCCATTACTAACCCTTTTTTTTATTTCCATTTTCTAAGTCGTTTTAAGCATTTTTTGGTTTCTTTTCCTAACCCATATTTCTCAATTTCTAACCATTTTTAAGTTATTTTTCCCCTTTCCTAACCCATTTTTGTCAAGTTCTAACCCCTTTTAATCCATTTTTGGCAGTTTCTATCCTATTTTTGCCACGTTTCAACCCGTTTTAAGCTTTTTTTTTTCTTTTCTTGCTAATTTTTGCCCAATTCTTTCCTGGTTTCAGAGTTTTTCGCTCATTTCTAACCCATTTTTCCCCATTTCTATCAAATTTAAACCAGTTTTCCCCCGTTTGCTATGCATTCTTGTTACTTTCTTAAACGTTTTAAGCCACTTTTGGCCATTACTAACCCTTTTTTTATTTCCATTTTCTAAGTCGTTTTAAGCATTTTTTGGTTTCTTTTCCTAACCCAAATTTCTCAATTTCTAACCATTTTTAAGTTATTTTTCCCCTTTCCTAACCCATTTTTGTCAAGTTCTAACCCCTTTAAATCCATTTCTGGCAGTTTCTATCGTATTTTTGCCACGTTTCAGCCCGTTTTAAGGCTTTTTTTTCCTTTTCTTACTATTTTTGCCCAATTCTTTCCTGGTTTCAGTGTTTTTCCTCCCTTTTTAACCCATTTTTCCCCATTTCTATCAAATTTAAGCCTATTTTTTCCTGTTTGCTATGCATTCTTGTTACTTTCTTAAACGTTTTAAGCCACTTTTGGCCATTACTAACCCTTTTTTTATTTCCATTTTCTAAGTCGTTTTAAGCATTTTTTGGTTTCTTTTCCTAACCCATATTTCTCAATTTCTAACCATTTTTAAGTTATTTTTCCCCTTTCCTAACCCATTTTTGTCAAGTTCTAACCCCTTTTAATCCATTTTTGGCAGTTTCTATCCTATTTTTGCCACGTTTCAACCCCTTGTAAGCTTTTTTTTTCTTTTCTTGCT
>NW_026642058.1:0-831 GCF_028554395.1 Pezoporus wallicus
TGCCCTACCCCTGCCCCTCCGCACGCACCATTGACTCCTGCTCCGAGCTCGCCCGACCCACGGAACCACGGCACATCCTCACACAAACCTCTCGTCCCCTTGCCCCGAAACCACCTCACGCCTCTGACCCCGCACCCGGCCAGCACCCACCACAACATCCTCCCCGCTGCACTTACCTTCCACACACCCCCGAGCTCCTGCACGGCCAACCCCGGCTCCGCCGTTCCCGCACCGACACGGCCCCGCTCCCTCGCACCGACACGGCCCCGCTCCCTCGCACCGACACGGCCCCGCTCCCTCGCACCGACACCCGCCCCCCTCCGCTCCGGCCACAGCGCAACACCCGCTCCCGCGGCCCGCACCGCCGGAGAGCTCCCGCCTCGCTCGGCCCAGGGGACGCCGGCCCCGGCCGCCGCGCGCTCTTTCCCTCCGGAGGGACTTTGCCAAGCGAACGGGAGGCGGGCAATGCGCAGGGACGGACACGGAGGAGTCAGCCAATGACAGCACAGCGCTCGGCGCTCCGGGCCAATGGACAAACAGCGCGGGGCGGCTCGGAGCGCAGCTGCCCGCCCACCCGCCCACTTGTGTGGCAGCCGCGGCCGCGGCCATTTTAGCCCGCACGGCCGGGATCCCCCTCCCTGAGGGGGCCGTGGTGCGAGCGCGGCGCGGCGGGAAGCGCTTCGAGATCGCCGCTCTCAAGGCGCAGCCAAGTCCTGGGGAGGCGCAGCGGGAGTGAGTGAGTGACCGAGTGAGTGACAGCTGGCGCTGTCAGGGCCGGGTCTGTGGCGGGGGCAGCGCCGTGTGGGAGCGGTTGTGGAGCCGAGGCAAGGC
>NW_026642059.1:0-8308 GCF_028554395.1 Pezoporus wallicus
AATACAGCAAATCCACCCAAAATACAGCAAATTCACCCCAATTCACCCAAAATACCCCCAATTCACCCAAAATCCACCCAAACCCACCCAAAATACAGCAAATTCACCCAAATTCACCCAAAATACCCCCAATTCACCCAAAATCCAGCAAATCCACCCCAAATCCAGCAAATTCACCCCAATTCACCCAAAATATCCCCAATTCACCCAAAATACCCCCAAATCCACCCAATATTCAGCAAATCCACCCAAAATCCAGCAAATTCACCCAAAATACAGCAAATTCACCCAAAATCCAGCAAATCCACCCAAAATCCAGCAAATCCACCCAAAATCCATCAAATTCACCCAAAATCCATCAAATCCACCCAAAATCCAGCAAATCCACCCAAAATCCAGCAAATTCACCCAAAATCCAGCAAATCCACCCAAAATCCAGCAAATCCACCCAAAATCCATCAAATCCACCCAAAATCCAGCAAATCCACCCAAAATCCATCAAATTCACCCAAAATCCATCAAATCCACCCAAAATCCATCAAATCCACCCAAAATCCAGCAAATCCACCCAAAATCCAGCAAATTCACCCAAAATCCAGCAAATCCACCCAAAATCCAGCAAATCCACCCAAAATCCATCAAATCCACCCAAAATCCAGCAAATCCACCCAAAATCCATCAAATTCACCCAAAATCCATCAAATCCACCCAAAATCCATCAAATCCACCCAAAATCCATCAAATCCACCCAAAATCCAGCAAATTCACCCAAAATCCAGCAAATCCACCCAAAATCCATCAAATTCACCCAAAATCCAGCAAATTCACCCAAAATCCAGCAAATCCACCCAAAATCCAGCAAATTCACCCAAAATCCAGCAAATCCACCCAAAATCCATCAAATTCACCCAAAATCCAGCAAATTCACCCAAAATCCAGCAAATTCACCCCAAAAGCCCCGCTATGGGGGAGGGGCTGCACTCACCCAGGTCAGGCTGGAGCTGGGGGGGGATGGGCACCCGCAGGAGCTGCAACGGAGAGGCGATTTTGGGGTGAAAAGAGGCAATTTTGGGGTGAAAAGAGGCGATTTTGGGGGTTTGGGTGTTTTTGGGGTTGTTTTTGGGGTGTTTTGCGTGTTTTGGGGTGTTTTGGGGCCGGTTTGGCCTGGTTTTGGGTGTTTTTGGGTGGTTTTGGGGGTGTTTTGGGTTGTTTTTGGGGTGTTTTGGGGTGTTTTTGGGTTGTATTTGGGTGGTTTTGGGTGGTTTTTGGGTTGTTTTTTGGTGTTTTTGGGGTGTTTTGGCTGTTTTGGGTGTTTTTGGGAGTTTTTGGCTGTTTTGGGGGTGTTTTTGGGTGTTTTTGGGTGTTTTTTGGGTGTTTTTGGCTGTTTTTTGGTGTTTTTGGGTGTTTTTGGGGTCTTTTTGGGTGTTTTTGGGTGTTTTTGGTGTGTTTTGGGGCTGTTTTTGCGTGGTTTTGGGTTGTTTTGGGGTGTTTTTGGGTTGTATTTGGGGTGTTTTTGGGTGTTTTGGGGTCTTTTTGGGTGTTTTTGGGTGTTTTTGGGGTGTTTTAGGTGTTTTTGGGTGGTTTTGGGTGTTTTGGGGGTGTTTTTGGGTGTTTTTGGGGTGTTTTTGGGGTGATTTTGGGTGTTTTTGGGGTGTTTTGGGTGTTTTTCGGGTGTTTTTAGGTGTTTTTGGGTGTTTTTGGGTGTTTTGGGGTGTTTTTGGGTTGTTTTTGGGTTGTTTTTGGGTGTTTTTGGGTTGTTTTTGGGTGTTTTTGGGTGTTTTTGGGGTGTTTTTGGGTGTTTTTGGGTGTTTTTGGGGTGTTTTTGGGTGTTTTTGGGTGCTCACCGCTGCCTTGTCCAGGAAGAGGTGCCAGAATTCCAGGAATTGTTTCCTCCCCTCCTTGGGGCTCATTCCCAGGAGCAGCTCCGAGTGCAGGGAGCAGAGCTGGGGGCGGAAATGGGGGAAAACACCCCAAAATCGGTTAAATCCTCCCAAAAATGGGTAAAATCACCCCAAAAATGGGTGAAATCACCCCAAAATGGGTGAAATCACCCCAGGAATGGGTGAAATCACCCCAAAATCGGGTAAATCCTCCCAAAAATGGGTGAAATCACCCCAAAATGGGTGAAATCACCCCAAAAATGGGTGAAATCACCCCAAAAAGGGTGAAATCACCCCAAAAATGGGTGAAATCACCCCAAAAATGGGTAAAATCAACGAAAAATGGGTGAAATCACCCCAAAAATGGGTAAAATCACCCCAAAAATGGGTGAAATCACCCCAAAATCGGTTAAATCCTCCAAAAATGGGTAAAATCTCCCTAAAATGGGTAAAATCCCCCCAAAATTAGTTAAAACCCCACAAAATGGGTAAAATCCCCCCAAAATGGGTAAAACCCCCCAAAATTGGTTAAAACCTCCCAAAATTGGTTAAATCCCCCAAAATGGGTTAAAACCCCCCAAAATGGATAAAATCCCCCCAAAATGGGTAAAACCCCCCAAAATTGGTTAAAACCCCCCAAAATTGGTTAAAACCCCCCAAAATTGGTTAAAACCCCCAAAATTGGTTTAAACCCCCCAAAATGGGTAAAACCCCCAAAATTGGTTAAAACCCCCCAAAATGGGTTAAAACCTCCCAAAATTGGTTAAAACCCCCCAAAATGGGTTAAAACCCCCCAAAATTGGTTAAAACCCCCCAAAATGGGTTAAAACCCCCCAAAATGGGTTAAAACCCCCCAAAATTGGTTAAAACCCCCCAAAATTGGTTAAATCCCCCCAAAATGGGTTAAAACCCCCCAAAATGGGTTAAAACCCCCCAAAATTGGTTAAATCCCCCCAAAATTGGTTAAAACCCCCAAAATGGGTTAAAACCCCCCAAAATTGGTTAAAACCCCCCAAAATTGGTTAAAACCTCCCAAAATTGGTTAAAACCCCCCAAAATGGGTAAAACCCCCAAAATTGGTTAAAACCCCAAAATGGGTTAAAACCCCCAAAATTGGTTAAAACCCCCCAAAATTGGGTAAAACCCCCAAAATTGGTTAAATCCCCCAAAATGGGTTAAAACCCCCCAAAATTGGTTAAAACCCCCCAAAATGGGTAAAACCCCCCAAAATGGGTTAAAACCCCTCAAAATTGGTTAAAACCCCCAAAATGGGTTAAAACCCCCCAAAATTGGTTAAAACCCCCCAAAATTGGTTAAAACCCCCAAAATTGGTTTAAACCCCCCAAAATGGGTTAAAACCCCCCAAAATTGGTTAAAACCCCCCAAAATTGGTTAAATCCCCCCAAAATGGGTTAAACCCCCCCAAAATTGGTTAAAACCCCTCAAAATTGGTTAAAACCTCCCAAAATTGGTTAAAACACCCCAAAATTGGTTAAATCCCCCAAAATGGGTAAAATCCCCCCAAAATTGGTTAAAACCCCCAAAACCGTTTGAATTCACCCCAAAAACCTCCTTGCCCATCCCCCCCCCCCCCCCATCCCCTCCCCCCCCTTGGTCTCCCCCCAGCCCCGCTTTGGCTCCGCCCCCTCCCTCACCAAGGGGGCGGGGTCGAGCTGCGTGACCACGTGATGCAGGAAGGCGAGGAGCGGCACGGGGCGCATGCGCAGAGCGGCCACGCTCCGGAAGAGCCCATCCGGGTCCTTGGGGCCCTGGGGGGGGGGGGGGGGGGGGGGGGAAGGGAAGGAACCAATGGGGATCAATGGGGGGGGGGGGGGGGGAGGGGGAGGGGACCTTGACCCCGCCCCCCCGCCCCTCCCCCATCCGCACCGGTTCCATTTCCTGGGCGAAGTCGTCGTCCTCGGCCCCGATGATGGGGGGGGGCTGGGGGGGGAGGGGAGATGGGGGTCATGGGGGGCAATGGGGGGGGTCAATGGGGGGGGGGATGGGGGGGGGGAGGGGTAATGGGGGGCAATGGGGGGATGGGTAATGGGGGTCAAAGGGGGGGAGGGGTAATGGGGGGCAATGGGGGGAGGGGTAATGGGGGTCAATGGGGGGAGGGGTAATGGGGGCAATGGAGGGAGGGGGGGTCAATGGGGGGAGGGGTAATGGGGGGCAATGGGGGGAGGGGTAATGGGGGTCAATGGGGGGGAGGGGTAATGGGGGGCAATGGGGGGGTCAATGGGGGGAGGGGTAATAGGGGGCAATGGGGGGGAGGGGCAATGGGGGGGAGGGGGGGGGAGGGGCAATGGGGGGATGGGGGGCAATGGGGGAGGGGTAATGGGGGTCAATGGGGGGCTGGGGGGGGAGGGGGTCAGTGGGGGGGGCAATGGGGGGGAGGGGTAATGGGGGTCAATGGGGGAGGAGCAATGGGGGTCAATGGGGGGAGGGGGGCAATGGGGGAGGGGAATGTGGGACATGGGGTCAATGGGGGGAAGGGGGCAATGGGGGGAGGGGCAATGGGGGTCAATGGGGGGCATGGGGCCAATGGAGGTCAATGGGGGGAGGGGCTATAGGGGTCAATGGGGGATGGGGTCAATGGGGGGAGGGGCAATGGGGGGCAATGGGGGTCAAAGGGGGGGGCAATGGGGGGCAATGGGGGAGGATGTGGGGCAGGAGATGGGGGAGATGGGCAGATGTGGGGCAGAGCTGGGAGATGTGGGGCAATGGGGCAGATGTGGGGTTCAGGAGGGAGATGCGGGGCAGGGGGTGTGGGGCAATGGGAGCTGTGGGGCAGGAGATGTGGGGCAGATGTGGGGTTCAGGAGGGAGATGCGGGGCAGGGGGTGTGGGGCAATGGGAGCTGTGGGGCAGGAGATGTGGGGCAGATGTGGGGCAACGGAGATGTGGGGCTCAGGGGGCAGATGTGGGGTTCAGTGGGGAGTTGTGGGGCAATGGGGGCAGATGTGGGGCAACAGATGTGGGGCACAGGGAGAGATGTGGGGCAACGGGGGGGTGGGGGCAGGAGATGTGGGGCAGGGGGGGATGTGGGGAGATGGGGGGCACAGCACAGGGAGATGTGGGGCAAGGAGTGTGGGGCTTGGGGGGCAGATGTGGGGCAGATGTGAGGCAATGGGGGGAGATGTAGGGCACAGCTGGGAGATGTGGGGCAGATGTGGGGCAACGGGGCAGATGTGGGGTTCAGGAGGGAGATGTGGGGCAGGGGCAATAGGGGCAGACAGGGAGCAATGGAGATGTGGGGCTCAGGGAACAGATGTGGGGTTCAGCAGGGAGATGTGGGGCAGGAGTTGTGGGGCACCCCCCGCCCATAGGGAGCGGTACTTGGGGGGCAGCGCCCCACACCCGCTGCTCTCACCCCACTGCCCGGCTCCTGCGGCTCCATGGTGGGGGGGCAGCTCCGCTCTATGGGGCAGGAAGCGGAGGGGGATGGGGACACAACTTAGGGGGCAGCCCCTAACGGGGACACCCCCCCCCCCCCCCCACCGCCCCATAGCGGTTATGGGGCGCCCCCCAAGTGCATCCCCCCCTCCCCTCCCCCCCCCCCAAGCACTCACCGGGGGCCGATGGGGCAGGAGCCGGGCGGGGCCGCGCTGTGGGGCTGGGCCCCCCCTGCCCCTCCCCCACCCGCTCCCCGCCCCTCCCCCTCCTCCCCCCCCCGCCCCACAGCGGAAAGGGCGGAAGCGGCCCCGCGGCTGCAGGAAGGAAGTGGGGGGAGGGGTGGGCCTCAGACAGACGGGCCCCATAGAGCCCTGCCCCATAGAGCCCTGCCCCATAGACACGGGCCCCATAGAGCCCTGCCCCATAGACACGGGCCCCATAGAGCCCTGCCCCATAGACACGGGCCCCATAGACACGGGCCCCATAGAGCCCTGCCCCATAGACACGGGCCCCATAGACACGGGCCCCATAGACACGGGCCCCATAGAGCCCTGCCCCATAGAGCCCTGCCCCATAGACACGGGCCCCATAGACATGGGCCCCATAGAGCCCTGCCCCATAGAAACGGACCCCATAGAGCCCTGCCCCATAGACACGGGCCCCATAGACACGGGCCCCATAGAGCCCTGCCCCATAGAGCCCTGCCCCATAGACCCTGCCCCATAGACACGGGCCCCATAGACATGGGTCCCATAGAGCCCTGCCCCATAGAGCCCTGCCCCATAGAGACGGGCCCCATAGAAACGGACCCCATAGACACGGGCCCCATAGACACGGGCCCCATAGAGCCCTGCCCCATAGAGCCCTGCCCCATAGACACGGGCCCCATAGACATGGGTCCCATAGAGCCCTGCCCCATAGAGCCCTGCCCCATAGAGACGGGCCCCATAGAAACGGACCCCATAGACACGGGCCCCATAGAAACGGACCCCATAGACATGGGCCCCATAGAGACGGGCACCATAGAGCCCTGCCCCATAGACACAGGCCCCATAGAGCCCTGCCCCATAGAAACGGACCCCGTAGACATGGGCCCCATAGAGCCCTGCCCCATAGAAACGGGCCCTATAGACACGGGCCCCATAGACATGGGCCCATAGAGCCCTGCCCCATAGAAACGAGCCCCATAGACATGGGTCCCATAGAACCCTGCCCCATAGGGACGGGCCCCATAGAGACGGGCCCCATAGAGCCCTGCCCCATAGAGCCCTGCCCCATAGAGCCATAGGGCTGGGCCCCATAGAACCGAGCCCCATAGCACTGAGACCCATAGAGCCCTGCCCCGTGGAGCTGAGCCCCATAGAACCCAGCCCCACAGAGCTGTGACCCATAGAACTGAGCTCTATAGCACTGAGCTCCATAGTGCTGGGCCCCATAGAGCCATGGGGCTGGGCCCCATAGAACCGAGCCCCATAGCACTGAGACCCATAGAGCTGTGACCCATAGAGCTCTACCCCACAGAACTGAGCCCTACAACACTGAGCTCCATAGGGCTGTGCCCCATAGAGCTGTGACCCATAGAGCTCTACCCCACAGAACTGAGCCCCATAGATCCCTGCCCCATAGAGCCATGGGGCCAGGCCCAATAGAGCTGAGCCCCATTGAGCTGCGCCCCATAGCACCAAGTCCCATAGCGCTGTGACCCATAGAACCAAGCCCCATAGAGCTGATCTCCATTGTGCTGTGCCCCATAGGGCCGTGGGGCTGGGCCCCACAGCACTGAGCCCCATAGTGCTCAGCCCCATAGCACTGAGCCTCACAGAGCTGTGCCCCATAGAGCCAAAGCTCGTAACGCCTTGCCCCATAAAGCTGAGCCCCATAGAACTGAACTCCATAGAGCCATGGGGCTGAGCCCCATAGAACTGAGCCCCATCGAGCTGTGACCCATAGCACCAAGTCCCATAGTGCTGTGACCCATAGCACCGAGTCCCATAATGCCCTGCCCCATAGAACTGAGCCCTATAGCACTGAGCTCCGTAGTGCTGTGCTGCATAGAGCCATGGGGCTGAGCCCCATAGAACTGGGCCCCATAGAGCCCTGCGCCATAGAGGCCAGACCCATAGAGCCATGGGGTTGGGCCCCATAGAAGTGAACCCCATAGAGCTGGGCCCCATAGAGCCATGGGGCTGGGCCCCATAGAACTGAGCCCCATAGAGCTGTGCCCCATAAAGCCCTGCGCCATAGAGGCCAGACCCATAGAGCCATGGGGTTCGGCCCCATAGAAGTGAGCCCCATAGAGCTGGGCCCCATAGAGCCATGCCCCATAGAGCCATGGGGTTGGGCCCCATAGAAGTGAGCCTCATAGAACCTGGACCCATATAGCCCTGCCCCATAGAGCTGAGACCCATAGAACTGAGCCCCATAGAGCCCTGCCCCATAGAGCCATGGGGCTGGGTCCCACACATCTGAGCCCCATAGAGCTCCATAGAGCTGTGCCCCATAGAGCCCTGCCCCATAGAGCCATGGGGCTGGGTCCCATACATCTGAGCCCCATAGAACCAAGCCCCATAGAGCCCTGCCCCATAGAGCCATGGGGCTGGGTCCCACACATCTGAGCCCCATAGAACCAAGCCCCATAGAGCCCTGCCCCATAGAGCCATGGGGCTGGGTCCCACACATCTGAGCCCCATAGAGCTGTTCACTATAGCTCTCAGCCCCATAGAACCAAGCCCCATAGAGCCCTGCCCCATAGAGCCATGGGGCTGGGTCCCACACATCTGAGCCCCATAGAACCAAGCCCCATAGAGCCCTGCCCCATAGAGCCATGGGGCTGGGTCCCACACATCTGAGCCCCATAGAGCTGTTCCCCATAGCGCTCAGCCCCATAGAACCAAGCCCCATAGAGCCCTGCCCCATAGAGCCATGGGGCTGGGTCCCACACATCTGAGCCCCATAGAGTTCCCCAACCAAGCCCCATAGAGCCCTAGAGCCCCATAGAGCCATGGGGCTGGGTCCCATAGAGCCCTGCCCCAT